>NW_025963879.1:17702500-17710000 GCF_023055435.1 Haliotis rufescens | reverse complement strand
TTCATCGGCGTGACGAGCGAACACTTTAACCACAAGCCTATCCTGCCTCTCATAACCTCCGAAGATAAATGGACAAAGATCATGCTTAACCGCTTCCTTTGCATGTAAAGGTTACATTACTACGGCATGATAAACGTTTTTATATATCTCCCATACCTTGGGCACGCCAGAAACCTATGATTGTGGGTTCGAATCCCGGTTCGCCCCGATTATGTTTCTAGGTTTGTCAGCACCATACCCGTGCTCGTGGGTTTCACCGAAGTGGTAAACGTCTGAGACCTGCACCACTTCGGGCTTTCCTCCCACATTAAGCTGACATGCCATGATATAACTGGAATACTGTTCAAAGCGGCGTTAAACCCAACTCACTCACTCACTCACTCACTGAGACCTGCACCACTTCGGGCTTTCCTCACACATTAAGCTGACACACCGTGATATAACTGGAATACTGTTAAAAGCGGCGTTAAAGCCAACTCACTCACTCACTCTTCCATACCTTACATGCTAATGAATAGAATTCTTTCCATAATCAAAAGAAATTTCCATTGTCCATTTTTCGATTTCGGCTATATCATAAACATGTGTTTGATATAAGAGCGATGACACCAGGTGTTCGCGAAAGTTGAGCGGATCCTGCCCCACGGGTGTTCACCTGTAACATGCAAAGGAAAGATGTTCTCCTGACATATAATGTAATGAACACGAGGCCTTTAACGTCAAACGTTTTAACCAAGCAATCCTCTTTAGTCAATAGACCGCCTTCGTGGTCTAATGAATAGGACTGGCCGGCACGGAGATACTTATTGGGTATCTCAGTGGGCTAGCGCTATATAACCGAAATTAGTCTGGACTAGTACAAGCAGCCTCCCCCCATCCCAAATTAAAAATTTGCTTGAAGGCTAGTGGTGTCGTTCTTTTCTGATATTGCAAGAAATACAAATTCTTAATGTCATCTGAAGTTTACTCAGAAAACGATATGTGAAAAGCTGGTCTTCCTAATACACTGAAAGGCAAAAGAAACGTCATGTGGATGTATCATATAAATATCTTTATTCTCAAATGCTTATATATGTAAGTAAAGACATGGGAGAAAGTCAGTGTTTGACCCACATGAAATTAACAGTCTGGGGAATGTTTTTGCGAATTGTGAATTTGGGGAGGCACCAGAAGATATCACAGCTGGGGGGTTCAAAATCAGTACCTGGTGTTGCCACCACGGGCGTTGACTACAGCCACACATCTCCTGTACATGGAGTGGAGTAGCCTGTTGGGATATGGGCCCATCTCCTCAGGAACGGTACACGCAGTTCTGCTGCAGTTGTCGGCCTTGGGCGGACGTCGTTGAGTCGGCGTTGGATCTCATCCCACAAGTGTTCAATGGGATTTAAATCCGGACTGAGGGCAGGCCAAGGCATGATTTGGATGTTGTGCTGCTGGAGGAAGTCCCTGGACACTCTGGCAGTGTGGGGACGGGCGTTGTCTTGCTGAAAGGTGTGGTTTTGATGACGGGCAAAAAAAGGCACGATATGGGGTCTGATGACTTGGTCAATGTAGCGGAGAGCTGTGATGCCATTACCCCTGCCTGGACCAATATTCTGAAAGACCACAGGTTTCTACTCTCTGGTTCAGTCCGATTCCACCCCAAACCATGATGCTTGGGCCGCCCCACGGGTCTCGTTCCAAAACACAAGCATCAGCATAACGTTCGCCCCTCCTTCGCCAGACCCTGACTCTGCCATCCACCGTTGAAACACAGTAGCGACTTTCATCAGTGAAGATGATTCTTCTCCAGTGCTGTTGACGACAATTTTGATGCTGCCTGGCCTATCGGTGACAATCTCTCAGGATGGGTACACGAGCAGGATGGTGGAACGAGATGTTGTTGCCAGTTAGGCGACGTCGGACTGTACGATCACTGATGGCACGCTGGTGGTTGCCAATGGTTTGCCGAGCTGTTTCAGTTGCCATTCGGAATCGGTTCTGCAGATGTTGGTGTATCATGAACCGATCTTGTCTGGGAGTAGTGACGCTAGGACGACCACTACGCGATCGGTCGTCGGTGGTGTTGGTGGTGTTGTGGCGATGTTGCAAACGCTAATCGTTCTGACGTTGACATTGAATGCATTTGCAACGACCTGTGCACTCTGGCCTGCTTGCAGTCTTCCGATCGCTTGTTGTCTCTCATTTCCTGATAATCTTGGTATGGCTGATGAATCGAAATAACGAAAGCCAGCTAAACAGTTTTGGGTGTCTTTTATACCCATACCATCCACGATATGCACGTGCATCATGTTTTTGACAAGACTTTCCGCAACTGAGTCCCATTGCACTTTTGTAGGCTACGTTTGGGCAAAGCACTCCATTTTAAACTCAGGCAACAAAAAGAAGCAGTAGAACGTTAAATGAGTTTATTGACCGCAGGACATGTAACTGCCAGTGTCTGTTAAGTTTTATCAATATTTTCCGAAGTGAGGTTTCTTTTGCCTTTCAGTGTATATACATACATATATATATATATATATATATATATATATCGTCTGAGGCGCCGCGATTCGCTTTGCAGAGTTGTGTCCCTTAGGCACGCCAGAAACCTATGATTGTGGGTTCGAATCCAGGTTGGCCCCGATTATGTTTCTAGGTTTGTCAGCACCATACCCGTGCTCGTGGGTTTTCACCGAAGTGGTAAACGTCTTAGACCTGCATCACTTCGGGCTTTCCTCCAAAATTAAGCTGCTGACACGCCGCGATATAACTGCAATACTGTTAAAAGCGGCGTTAAACCCAACTCACTTACTCACTCACTCACAAGGTTAAATCAACACTAAATATAATTGTCACAAATAACAGACTTGTGTTCATGGTCACAAAAACGTACCACACGAACCGATCCAACTGTCATTATCTGCACGTGCAACTCGAGGTATGGACACAATAACAATGGCGAGTGACAATATGCACTTGAACCAATGTGTTTTTTCCCGTGTATTTAAGCTCGCGGATGCCTCATACGTGATGTGGCTGCACCTTTTAACGTCACACAGACTCCGGCAGTGGTACCAAAACACTGAACACTTCGCCTTGAACACAAAACACAGACGTTCGCATTGTCCTTACCGCCACACCAAGCAGATTTGTGGTGATAGCTTCTGTTCCGACGTCAAATTCTTCCTGGCACCACATCATCAGCATTGGAGTAAGTGAGCGAGTGTGGATTTACGCCGCTTTTAGCATTATTTCAGCAATATCACGGCGGGGGACACCACAAATCGGCTTCACACATTGTACCCACGTCGGGACTCAAACCCGGGTCTTCGGCGTGACGAGCGAGCGCTTTAACCACTAGGCTACCCGACCGCCCCCATCAGCGTTGGAATCAACGTAAGTGGTCGCTAGATGTGTTCTCCGATGAGAGCAGATTCTCTTCTTTCATTGTGGCCGTAGACGTGTTTACAGACTGCGTCATGAACGTTTTGAGGATGCTGATGTAATGGCGCATAATCTATTTGGTGGTGGTTCCATAATGCTCTTAGGACTTTTGAACGCTCAATGTTACGGAGATGATATATTTGCCCAAATTGTCGTCTAGTTCATCAGAACTATAGGTATCTACGCAGGTTCCAAAATTCTTTAGGACTATAATACTAGTCCACACGGTGTAAATGTGGCCAGACCCGTGAAGATCCGGGGTAGAATAGATCTTCAGCAACCAATGCTTGCCGTAAAAGGTGACTATGCTTGTCGTAAAAGGCGACTAACGGGATCGGGTGGTCTGGCTCGCTGACTTGGTTGATGCACGTCATCGATCCCAAGTGAGTGGAGCGATGCTCATGATGTCGATCACTGGATTGTCTGGTCCAGACTCGATAATTTACAGACCGCCGTCATATAGCTGGAATGTTTCTGACTGCGGCGTCAAACAACAAACAAACAAATTAAATGTGGCCAATGGAGATACTAGGGTGTCAAATAGTGTGGTATGGGAAAATAAAGACAAACTGTTGATGACGTTGTAATGCCGGTTGGGGAAAAGCTGGTTATTTAGACCTTATCGAGATAATGACACAGAGTATAAAAAGAATGTTTGTTACCTGTATGAAATATGTTCGATGCAGGCAACTATGTTTGACATATTTTACTACAAAAGCAACAAACACAGATTTTTTTTCGACAGAGAGTATCTTACATGTACTACTCATCTTAACACGTGTCCATTACACGGACAGTGTCAAGGTTCAAGGTCATGTGAATATCTCGTGTGTGCACCATTAGCTTCAAGTATTGCATGTCGCTGATCCTTGTGAGAAAGGTAGCGCTTGTGCAAGCTGTTACAGTGTGTGTGGTTCTCGATGTGTCTAGTACGCGGCGATCCAACATCCCATGCGTGTAACCATCGAGGTTGAATCTGGTGATTTAGAGGTCCATTGGGGTAATCTGAATATTGTGGTTCCGTAGGAATGATGTTACGCGCTATGTATTCGGTTAATATTATGGATTGAAAGATGATTTTAGCATGGTAGCTGCAGTATTTCATCACAATAGCGTTTGACCCCTGTACGATTCTTTGTACGTGCACCTAATTTTTTCTACCAATATCTGTGATTCCGCCCACATCATTACGCTGGCACCGGCAAATCTGTTCTCCCTTATGCAGTTGGCGGCAAACGTTTAAAGCGACGTTAGTGCAAACTGGCTATCACCTAAAGGCGTCATCAATTGTAGCTGTAACCAAAGAGTTGTCCGCCGCTGGTTTCGCCAAACACTTACACCACTGATGTCACAGTTGACGATGTTGTTGCATCCAACCAACGCCTCCGACAGGCCATCTGGCTCAAAGATTTGCTTCACGACCGTTGTTTCGCACATTATGTCAGATACCTTCGGTATCCTAATGATTTTAAATTATCCAATCGAGAAATTTGCTTTACGTACATATAATTCTGCAAATACGAACTAATATAACTTTCATGTTTTTGTAAGTATCATTTACAAGTGTGTATAATTCTAAATTAATTCTAAATTAAACTGAACACATTAACGTTATCATAGTAACTACGTTTATAATGAACACGCTTATAACGAACTGACGGATATAACGAACATATTTTTAGTCCCGGCCATTTGATATAAATTTATGTATGCTGTATATATGCTTATAACGAACTACGGTTATTACGAACTAAAATTAGTGGTCCCTTTGAGTTCGTTATAACCGTAGTTGCTGTATGTGCTGTATGTGCATTACAACCTTAATTCAGGATCACCGTTATGAGGTCAACCCTTCTAATGAAGCACATGCAAAATGAAGCATTTAGTTTAATCAAACTCTTTCATCTTTAAAAAACATTGTTATACAGACTGAAATTATGAATTCCTCTATGATTAATAATGTGTTCATAACCGAGCACAGTGGCATCACCGGGAGGAGACGGTTAGCCGACACAGAACAATCCTTCAGAGGTGGCAACAGCAGCAACAGATAAAGAGACGAGTCTCAATAGATGGCTACGCAGCTATTTAGCCATTTATCTTTCGGCTGGTTTATAAGGGGTAATCTAGATTATCAGCATCATTAGCGATCACGATGAAGAGAGTGGTCTTTGCTGTGCTTGCGCTAGTGAGTCTCTCTGAGATTCAGAGCGCGCCTACAACAGCTGACCCAGGTGAGAAACTATGATACATGATACATACTGATACATACTGATACATATATATCAATTATTAATCAATGTTGTTTGTCTTTAAAGTCATATGATGAGAAGCATCGTGAGAATTAATTGATATTTAAATGCATCTATCACTTCGTTGTAAAATCGTGTTTCATAAGTTTTACATACAGAAAATGTATTTGCTTTAATATAAAAATATATCTGTGATATATAATTGTTAAATGCATTACACAGAGTTATAAGACCCGTGAACATTCGGGTTAGAATAGGTCTTCAGCAACTCATGCTTGCCGTAAAAGGCGACAATGCTTGTCGTAAGAGGCGACCAACGGGATCGATGATCATGATTTATTTCAAACACTGGTTTGTCTTGTCCAGACTCTAATATTTACAGACCGCCATCATATAGCTGAAATATTGCTGAGTGCGGCGTTAAAAAAACAAACAAACAGTAAAGTCTAGGGTAACTTCTGATAAACTTGAAAAGATTCAGTTGAAAACAGCTAGCATAGTTACTGGTCTTCTTAAATTCAGGTATCGAACTATTTTATTTTTAGACACAGGATTGGTGACATCATCAAGGAGACGTTAATCTAAAAAAGCAATATTACTTTATATTGAATTATCAGCAGCCTATGTCCAAATTACTTGAATAACCTTTTATCACCACGAGAAGTCAACATAAGTCACCATTATCTTAGAAATAGAGACAACACTGGTAATTCCACACGCTCGTACTGGTACCAATCAGCATTATGTGGTACCAGACACTCTTATGGAGGTAGGAATTACCTTTTTACAGGAATATGGACTTTCTTCTAAAAGTTCATATTTTAAAGAGTGTTATACCCAAAATACGTTAACTTATTTGTCCCATTTCATTATCTAAGGACAGGCGAGCAAATATACTTCATACTCGTTTAGGACAATCCTGTAGTTACATAAAATGCAGATATATTTAAACATAATTTGTCAAAAAGCATAACATGCCAATGTGGAAATCCATGTTAAAATGACTATTCTTGTTTTCTTGAATGTCATAATTATAATACCATCAGAGGTGAGGTGAGGTTAAATTGGGTTTAACGTCGCGTCCAAGATTATTGCACTTATATAGCGATGTGTGTGTGTGTGTGTGTGTGTGTGTGTGTGTGCGTGCGTGCGTGCGTGCGTGCGTGCGTGCGTGCGTGCGTGCGTGCGTGTGTGTGTCTGTGTGTGTGTCTGTGTGTGTGTGTCTGCTTCTACTAGTCCGGACTCATGCCGATTTACAGTGCTAATTCACTGAGATACCATGCCACAGTTTAACATGAATACCTCACTCAGACACAGTATACTGACTCTGAGCCCACTAGTCCTTGTTTTAGCCCCTTAATGCCGAGCGCCAGACAGGGTAACAATAAGTACCATCTTTTAACGTCTTTTGGTATGACGCGGCCGGGGATCGAACCCCGGACCTTCCGCTCTCCGGGCGGACACTTTTACCCTAGACAACGGAGGCGGCCTAATACCATCAGAACTTCATTGAATATCAATATATTCAGTTTGATGTAACTTTTCGATCCAGACAAAATTCTTTATGATGATATTTCAAGCACATTAATAAAAGTGTGCAAAAATTTATTTTTTTCAACAAAATGGTTAGTGTCACATTTATATTCACTACACTTTATACTCAAAAACATCTCGTATTTTACATTTGTTGAAATATGATGAAATATGTTACTTTTTCGACGGATGTATTGCATTTCATATAGGGACTTCATTTATTTCGATGTTTGATATTTACACTTTTGTCCGCTTCCTGAATATATCGTCGGATCATAAATTTTGG